>NC_084466.1:158008900-158011400 GCF_027409185.1 Cynocephalus volans
ACTTGGCTTTGCTCCTACAGGATTTGGCTCCGTGTGGCACGCCGTCTTTCCATAGTAAACACACATGTGAGTGTGTCACATGTGCTCTTCTCCTGTAGAGTGTGCTCTGGGTGAGTATTCACGAGTGCGGCAGCAGGTAGCATGTCCCAGGCCAGGTGATGAATCTGAACGCCAGCACTTTCCGCCAAGTACTTTCTCTCACTGTCACCTACCTCATCTATAAAATGTGCAAGTAATATAGTCTGCCTCACAGGTGTGCTGCAAGATGATAGAAAGAGTCCAGTCTGTGTGTGGCACACAGTCAGCACCCAACCAGTGACAGCTAGTAGGACCTTCAGCAGCAGCAGAGGTGGGAGCAACCACAGTGTGGCTTATCATAGCTGATCCTCAGTTTCCCAGTCTGTAGAATGGGAACTACAGTGTAAACTCTGCAGGAGTTTCACATAGATTAGGAAACTGCATATAAAGAGCTTGGCACAGAGTAAATGCTCAAAAATTATTTTGTCTATGGGCAACAGGGAAATATTTTATTTCCCCAAGGAGCACTGCCAAATGCAGTAGATATTCTATAAACACTTGTTGATTTGTGGAGAAAAGAATTCCTCGTGCTAAATATATGCATTCACACTGATGCGAACTGACTCTACCTGCCCATTTAAAAAGAAAGAAAGACAAAACATTAAGCTTCCCTCAAGGCAAAGACGCGTCAAGCCAGCGGGCATCACATTGCAGAGCACTGTCTGGAAAAGTCTTGGGACCCTCAGCTGCACATCTGTGTGTATGCTTTGTTCAGGAGGCCTATTCAAACTGCCTTGCATCATTTTTAAAAGTTCACAGGTTTTCAGGCTCCAGAAGTGTCATTATATTTGGAATGGAATTTTGCCTCGTCTACCAGCAATGTAATAAAATCTTCAAGTCTGAGAAAAAGTCAGGAAAGTTCAAATGTCAACCAGGTTAACATTAAAATTGTTAGAAAACAGGAACCGTAATTTGGGGATTGAAAAAGAGGCAGAACTCATGTTGTAAGTGCAAGTGATCTGGAAATAGATGTTTATCTTGGCCACTCTCAGGGAAGTGACATCATATCGTGCGTCTACTGGGATATTAGTCCTGCATTTTTCAATCCAGATTTTAGCACTAAAGTTGGCAAAATTAGACCATTTTGTTAAACTGATCTTCAAGGCGTCCACCTCCCGAGCATGTTACAACACACCTATGACATGACTCAAGAACAATGGTGAAAAATGGGCCATAAAACAGGAATGGCCTGCTTCATGTAAAGTGGATTTTATAGTGCAGGTGTACCTGCGTTTATCGATACTGTAAAGCAGCAAGATCGTGCCGCCGTAAAACATAACATTTGTATAAAAAAAAAAAGAGAGAAGGAGAAAAAGAAAAACATATCCACCTATTAATTTAAAAAAATGCAATTACAAAGAATTTTTAAGTCAATTGGGCTCTTTATAAAAACATTCCCATTTTATCATCAGATTTTATACACTTTGTCGAAGGCTTAGTAAGATATGTGAAAAAGAAAGGCAGTTTGGGGAGAAAAAAGAAAAAGAGAAGGCTTTGTTGGACTGAAAAATCCATTTCCGTGTCCTACTCAGGAAAACCCTGATATCGCAGCACCTGAACCTTGCGAATGTGGTTGAAATGTCCCAGTGGCAGCGGCGGGCTTGGGCGGTGGGAGAAAGATTTGCCCATTTCGGATGTGAATGGAAAAACTCTGAACAGGAAGTCCTGCAGGAGTTTTTATTGCCTATTTCCTTTCGGGAAGATGGCATTGTTTCTGCCTACAATGCCCAGGGAAAGGGTGTAAGTGAGACGGGGTGGACAGCATCCTTCCAAGCTCCTGCTGGCTACAGGAGTGCGTGGTTCTGTATTTCTCTTCTTTGCCCAGCAGGTCTGGGCTATTTATAGGTAAGATCGTGCTGGTGCCTAAGTTTCACTTCCCTGGAAAGGATTCTTGGCATAACGTTTAGATTAAGAAAACGATCTAAACACAATGCAAGACGTCGCTCCCTGCCTACAGCTCTCTGTGTTTAAAAGTCAAATTCTTTCCCCTCCCATTGACAACAGCTCCAAAAATACTCCTCCTCCGAGCAGTCGGGCCAGTAAACAACCCACCTGCCTGGCAGGCTGGGAAAGGGCAGCTTTGAACAGTTTCCTCTCCTTCTCTTTGACATATTCTTTACCAAAAAAACATTCCCCCGTGTCAGTGGACTTGGACACAATAGAATTCCATCCACGGGGTTAAGGGAGGGCGTGCATTTAGAGCGAGAATAAAACAAATGTTTAAAAAACCCATTATTGTTCCATTTCAATCCCTGCTCTCAGTTCTTCCTCAGCGCCAAATGCCGTCCTCATGCTTGGTGCAGATGTTGTCACAGCTGCCCGCTCGCATTGCTGACAGTATGCAGTGTGGCTCCACCACTCAGGCTCTCAGGAGGGTGACCCAACGAGACATAAAGCAAGGACAACTGCGGCAGAGCCTCCA